>NC_057813.1:613569828-613570343 GCF_018294505.1 Triticum aestivum
GCCGCCAACGGGCACCCCCCGCACCCTCCCCCGCTCCACCGCCGCCGCCGATGATATTTCCAAGTAACAAATTTGAACATATTTTTTAAAAAATTATTACTATTTTTATAAAAAAATATTACTGTTGTGATTTAAACAAGTTTGAACATATTTAAACACAAATAAATATAAAAAATAGCATTTAAAATGCAAAAAAATTTATTGGGGAGCCTGGGAATCGAAGCCAGGACCTCCTGGTGTGTGTGCTGCGTGCTGACTAGTCGGGCTAGTGGGTGGGTTCTATTGTAGATAGGGTTAGGTTGTAGATAGGGCTAGTGGGCTAGATTAAAACAAAATTCTAATGGCGCACCGAGCGCTGGTGCGCCATTAGAATAGTCGTACTTATGGCGCACGAGATGGTGGTGCGCCATTAGAATAGTCTTATTTATGGCGCACGAGATGGTGGTGCGCCATTAGAATAGTCGTACACTAATTAAATCCCCAATCTATCTAATCTCTCCCCTGCCTCATCGATC